>NW_026897616.1:0-35854 GCF_033153095.1 Gastrolobium bilobum
CGCCGCTGTTCTGGTCTGAAAACTAGTCAAGCTTGGTTCGCTTATTTCATACTTAATCTCACCGGAGAACCAATCAACTCAACGCGGTCGAAGAACCACCGTCAGGCTTCGTTTTCGTCTTGCCCTCAGTCCACACATTTTGGGGTTCACCACTAGTAGAGTTTGAGCGTGTATCAGGTTTGATTTATGAATTTTATATTTTATTTACTTATTTATTTTTATTTTTTATTTTGCAACCCCTCATCTTTCTCTCACCACTACCCTCGCCATACCCATGTATCGTTTGGTGTTCTTGAAATTAGGCTAGGGTTTTGATTTGAGAAGTTGGGATAGTTAATTTTAATTTATTTTATTTACTTATTTATTTATTCTTTGTTTTTTTTTTCGCACATTCAAATCCCTTGGTTGTATGTTATTATTGGGTGGCTGAGGCTATTCCATTATGTTGTAGTCCATCTTAAGGAATGTGCATATATTTGTGAAGATATATAAAAAATGCTGTACAATTGATTTTAGAAGAAGTTAAATTTTCCTGTTGTTATCTCTCAGGCTTTGAATCAAAGGACGACCATTTACTATTGGCACATGGAAAATTTTGTGTTCTGCCAATCATATAAAGCAAGGAAAATGGAATTTACAAAAAAAAAAAACAAGGAAAATGGACTTTTCTTCAGATGGACTTTCTATAATTTTCCGTCTAGCTTTTATTGGCAATTCTTGGTTTTAATATTATTTGAAATTCTGTACTAGGAGTTTTTTTTTTTTTTTTTTTTTAATGGGTGTGGATAATATGGGTTGAATTGTCTCTGGTCCTCTATTCAGTTTATTTTACTGAAGTCCAACCTATGGCGTGCTCAATTATTGAAGGTCTATTGGCTATTATATATATGTAACAAATCCTTAATAGATTTCAACTACTGGCTGGAACTAAAATAACATGCTAATTAGAATAATCTTTAATTTAGAATAATTCTCTCAAAAATGGTTGGCACTTCTGTAAGTAATGTTATTGCTTCCCTGTACTAGCCTATATTTTATAATTTTGGGCTTACTATACTGATTCTCAGTTAGTATTTTGTGGGCAATTACTGATATAATTCCTAGAATTACACTGTCATAACACTGTAATTATTTTCTTTGCTGACATTTATGGGTACTCATTTGTTGACAAATTTACCTTTATGTTTCTTTTATTCACTAATTTTTAATCCAGTGTACAATGGCACCAAAAGGAGGACTCATTCTCTAATGACTGAGACTCCTTCTCAGCTGACCATTTCATTGTCACCCAGGTTTTTAATTTATTTATTATAATTTATTTATTTATTTTTTCAATTTATTGTTTTTATATATATATTTATGTTCTGCTGTGAGGACCCTAATTGATTTTAAGTTTGGGGTGATTATTTGCTGCATAAAAATGATAAAAAATTGCTGATTAGCCATTACTTTGCTTATGTGATTGGTGCATAAAAATGATAAAAATTTACTCTGTTTTGTATGCTTGATTAGCTGAGTAGTAACTTGGATAATTTAACCTTCTTAGTATTTAGTTAATTCTCATTAGCTTAGAAATACAGTAAGCTACATAAGGCAAAGGGAAATTGGTTGTAAAAAAAAGAGAAAAAAAAGAAAAAAAGAAAAGAGGATCAGGAGGTAAAAAAAAATCGAAGAAAAAAAGGAACAAGTGATTTTATAAAAAGAGTTCTCTGTTTAAAAAAAAAGGGAGATCTTTGAGCTTGCCGTAAAAAAGGAAAAGAGGAAAAAGGCAAAAGTAAAAAAATTGTGAAGGTGCTCAATAATAAAAAAGAAGAAGAAAGAAGTTATAAAAAGGGAAAGAGAGTTACTAATTTCCCTTTGTCTTGTTTAGGCAAAAATCAGAAAGAGCTAATGAGGACTAGTTAGACACTAAGGGTTAGCTTAATTAGCCAAGTGACTAGAAAAACAAAGATCCTAGCCCTGCCTCATTACAAGCCTTAAAGACCCTTTGATGGAGATAGCATATTGGACTTCAAGTTTCTAAATGGTAGTGTAGGTTGAAAGCATTCATGCATAATGACAATGAGTGACCTCCCTTATAAACAGGAGAGAGTGTGAATGATTGAATGTATCTGGCAAGGAATTCAGTGGAATTTCAATTGAATCATTTTAAGTTAAGGGTTGCAACTAAATGAATGAGCATGAATTTTTGATTGAATGTTTATGTAATTGCTGATTGACTGGAGTTGGGTGATTAATTGGTTGTAGGAATTGGTTGACATTAAACCTGGTCAAAGCTTTAAGAAGAGTGATGTTTTGCACGGATGGCTGATTTAATTTAACTAAGTTATTGTAATCATATCTGCGTTGATATCTAACTTATGAGTGAAGTTTGTCTGATTACTTGAGGGCAAGTAATTAATTAAGTTTGGGGTATTTTGTTAGCTATCAATTATGACTAATTTTAATGGCTTAGTTTTTATAATATTTGAGGTGAAGGCTGGATATTAGTGCATGGTAATGGGCCAAATGAGTACCAATCAGCCCAAAGGTAAAAAAGAAAGAGAGAAAGAGGTAATTTGATGATTTACTATTCTCTTTTGTTATTTTTACTGCAGTTTGAAAGCAAGATCAACTTTTTGAAAGCAAGATCAAATCTGAACCATTGGATGGACAAAGAGATGGATGGACAGCAATGCATTTTGAGGCAGCTTTTTAGTTTTTAGTTAAATAGAAGTCTGAGTCATTTAGGGTCAGATACCGTACTTTTAGTTTCAGTTTACGTTTAGAATTTTGTATTTTCTCTCTTCGAATCTGAGTGTTTGTCTTGAAAGCTGGTGCATGTTCTTCAATTCTTGATCTCGAAGTGCATTGACAACGCAACTTCAAGGAAAGGAACCACGGATCTGCATACGAGCTCCTGTTTTCACATTTCTGATCTTTTTCTTCCTAGCTCTAGTTTAGGAACTTTGACTCTTGAAGAACCGGTTTGTAACTTTACTTTGAGTTTTCTTTCATGAATGTTTGTGATGCATGTTTCTTTACTTTTAGATTTGTAATATTTTTGAATATGGGTTTCTGATCTTTTCCTTTCTGGGATTCACGATGATTGGGTGATCTTTTATTTTTCTGAATACTGTGATGGTTTGCTTTAGTTTCACTTGATTAACAAGATTTTGATTTTAAGTTCAAGAACACCATGGGAATGGGTCTTGAATAATTTTAGCATAGCTATGATTGGGAAATCAGGTTATGTCCCTTGTTAATTGAACCCTTGAGGTTAGGGATAATCCAAGGAGGTCTTTGATATAATTTTTAAAGATTTAGAAGACTTTGGGAAAAGATCCTTCTAAAGATTAAAATCTGGAACTGGGAAGTTTCAGATAAAATAGCCATAGTAATTCGAATTCTGATACTAAAGTGCCGTAGCAGTTATAAAACGCAGGAATGCGAAATTTTTCCTTCATCCATGATTCAAAGAATTCCAGAACCTTATAATTGTTACATTTGTGATTAGATATCTCTCTGTTAAATTTTGTTTAATGCAAGTTTGATAAATACCTTGTTTGATTTAGAATTTTCTTAGTTTTAAAAGATTGATCACTTAATTTCAAGAAATTAGAAATAGGAATTAAAAAAGGAAAACTAAACAACCTGTTCCCTGAGAACGATAACTCTTTCTTTTGAGAAAAATACTACCCAACAATGCCTTGGCCAGCACTACGTCAATGAAGGATGAATATGGCAGCATCACTATGCGGAATTCGTGGATTGTGCAGACTACGAATTTTGTAAAAATCAAAGCAGGTTTGGTTGAGTGACGATGAGAAAAGTTTTTTCTTTTTTTGGTATCATGCAATAACACTTGTAACATCAGAGGTATATATGACCGAAATAAAACTATAAAACTCAATGGGATGGCGCATTGAATTGGTATCCATTACAGTTATTAACATTTAATCCAAACCCAATAGAAAGCTCAAAAGTAGCAGACATCCCATGAAACAAATTCCTACTATAATTTTAGCCAACAAGATGTCCTAAACCACAAAACATTAACACAAATCCAATTTGTCTCAGAAGAGGACCAAAAAACCAACTAGATAATATTCACCCCTGCATCCAGAATTACCAATCCACAAGAAGACTCCCAAAAAGCATTAAGCCTGTAATGATAGATAATCATTAAGGGAAAAAAAAAAACTTCAGTACTGTTATAGATAAATTGTACTTTGAAAAAATGAAACTTTAAACGCAATGAACAAGAAATTTAAATAACGTTATGATTTAAAAAAAAATATGAAAATTTAGGGTTAACATTAAGATAAATACATAAATGCAAGCAAATTGTATAATGCATGGTGCAATTTTGCTACAACTCTCAATGAACTAGAGTGTTAACATTCTCCATATAACATGCATTTTTAACTCAAAATAAGGCAAGAAAGAAATCAATAGCTACCTTGTTGGCTATGTTGTTGGAAAGCCAGTCCAAACCCTCATAAAGACCCTCTCCAGAAGTTGCACAGGTGCTCTGGATGTACCTGAAAGAACCGAAAAAACATGTCACATCTCAACAGGATAGCTCTCAATCCAGGAAGGGCATCATGATCAAAATATTTACCAGTGGCGCTGTCTGAGAGAGTGAAGGCCCAGCTTGTCAGTAATTTCAGCAGCATTCATTGCATTGGGAAGATCTTGTTTGTTAGCAAATACAAGCAATACTGCATCTCTCAGTTCATCCTGAAAAGATAATTAAAATACACCATTTCAAAGATTATGCCATTTCATCACAACAATATCAGAAAGCAATCACATAGGGTGCTAATGATTCTGGTCATAATGCTCATGAACATTAACGTGAAGCAAAGAAGGCCCATCAATAAGAACTTAACTTCCCAGAAGCTTGACTAGTATGAATTGGCTAGTCAACTTCCAAAATATGCCAGCATAGCGATACCAAGTACAAGAGTTATTGCAAATATTACAATACAGAAATAAAACGGGTTGATTAACAAAGTAATTATCAAAAGAAATGCTTTACACAGATAGGAAGACACCCATTGGGAAAGTGAACATCATTTGGTAGACTAATGTAACACCAACAGCAGAGTATCATCATCATTAGCATCGTCAGACCAATAGCAGATACAGAAAAATGCTGACTGCCTCTGCTGAAACAGTTCATTCCTTTCAAACATTCCAATAATAAATTATATATATTTATTTTAATAGACAAACAGATAAGAACCTTTTTCAAAGATTCAATATGATAATTAGAATTCTATTTGCACTAGTTTACAATCCTTTTTGACCTCATTGATCCTAAACCTCATCTATACAAGAGAAAGAAATTCCTTCTTAATGTCAGATGAATATCTAACATGAACACACATGAAAACAAAGATATCAAATATCATATCATGCATGACCTAAAAGCCAAACTAGATTGACTATTGTACCTCATTCAACATCCTGTGCAACTCATCTCTGGCCTCGACAACTCTGTCCCTGTCATTGCTGTCTACAACAAATATAAGACCCTGTGTGTTCTGGAAGTAGTGCCTCCACAAGGGACGAATCTGCAAAAGAAAACATATGTATTCAGCCACTGACCTCCAAGACATATAACTCACGGAACCATAAAGGCCTTATCAAGAAATTTTAAAGAATGCATAAGGATCAAACTTTATACCTTGTCCTGGCCCCCAACATCCCAAACGGTGAAGCTAATATTCTTGTATTCCACAGTCTCCACATTGAACCCTAAAATAAATAAGATAAATAAAAATGGGAAAAGTGTCTATACATTTAAATTACACAACTTACATCCTTTCACTCTCACAAAGAGGTGGGACCCACAACTTTATTTTTTTTGTCAACTCTCTCTCCTCCTTTATCTATCTCTTTCTCTCTCTTAAAATGACACAACTTTACATCCTTCAAAATTATACACACTTTTCCCAATAAAAATATATCCATACATATAACAACAGCATAAATTTTCAGAAACCGCATCCAGTTGATCTATAATATCACCCAATGATACAATCAAACTTCAGAAGTATAGGGATCCAGAAATGTATCACAGATTTATGCAGAAAAAGTTTGCCACTATTAACATGAGGTAAGGAAGCATAATTGTTTCGACAGGTTACATCCAGGGTTTCATATCAAGCATCACAAATTAAGCAGCCTCTAATATCACCAACATCATTTGAGATCTCAGTCTTCAATTTTCAAGCCTTCTTTACGGAAATAATTATGTGTGATTCATTCTGAAAGCTTACTGACGTAAAAGCCACTAAATTTAGTTATTTGACTAAGATAGTTCTACAAGTGGTTAAAAGGACCAATAATGAATATGTATGCACAATAAATTCCTCCAGGTGGAGAATTATACACACACCCATACACGTATTATATTGTACATATAACTCTGGCAAAAAGCAAAATCCAGAAACTTACCAATGGTAGGAATTGTAGTCACGATCTCTCCAAGCTTGAGCTTGTACAGGATGGTGGTCTTACCAGCTGCATCAAGACCAACCATCAGAATTCGCATTTCCTTTTTGGCAAAAAGCCGACTGAAAAGCTTGGTGAATGTCAGTCCCATTTCTCCTTCAGCTTGCGGATCCCTACATTTTCAAATTTTATTCAACATTAACCGCACTGGGTTTGTTTTCGAGATCAAAATCTCAACCAAATCACTTTATTCAGCTAAAAAAAATACCAAAAGAGAATAACAAATGAATTCAGTTTCTTCCAGCAAACCAAATCAAGCTTAATTTAAATCATCAACAGAGAAAATCAAATTAACACCACTGGATTCGCCAGATCTCAAACCAAACAACAACAAAAAGCGACATGCATTTCGATCCGTCGCACCGCATAATCATTACACGAGAACCGAAACGGATCGAACAAAAGAAAATTACGAAATCAACTTGACATTTCCGATAAAAAAGGGAACGATCTGAGAATCTGGATCCCGAATCCCTCAGATCAAACGATTCAAATAGCAATAGCAAACCAAAGGATCCAAAGAAAAATAAACAAATCCAAAATGAAGAAGCTCAAGATGAAAAATCTCAGATGCAAAATATCCAAAAGGGAAGGGAAATTCGAAATTAAATGAAATGAAATTAGGGCCATTAAATCAGCTTCTATGAATGCAAAGGAGGAGATTGAAGACACAAAAATTGAAGTTACCTTGAGGGATCTAGAACCAGAAAGCGTAGAGAGAGAAACGATACAGGAGAGAGAAAGAGAGAGGCGAAGAATGCTTTACAATAACGCAAAATAGTAGTGAGAGGAATTTATAACACAGAGACAGGAGCAGGGGTACCCGAATTATTTGCGCGTTTTGGTTCAAATAACCTTAGCACCCTGGATCTGACTTCCTGCCTTGTTTGGAACCTTCCAAAAGCAATTAACGTTTAATAAAAGAAGATTTTTTTTTTTTTTTTGGATATTAGGGAAAGAAAACAACAACAAAAGCTAACTAAGGATCATACTGGGAGCATTAGGCAGAACAGAAAACTTCCAGGAACCATAGTCCACCAAACCAGCCAAATGGTCAGCTACTGCATTACCAGATCTATTGATATGGCTAAACATCAACTTCCACTCCTTGTTTTTCATGTCTTGTATGCGGTCCACCACTGGAAACAATGGGTGATCAGGATCACACCCATCTTCAATTAAATGCAAGGCATCAGGAGAATCTCCTTCCCAATGGACTTGTTTAAACCCATGCTCCCGAGCCACATGAAAACCCATGAGAGCACCCCATAACTCAGCCTTCAAAGCATTATCGTGGCCTACCTTCTGCGTATATCCAAGTACCCATCTCCCATTACTACTGTGCAGCACCCTCCCACAACCACTTTGAAGACCATCTAGAGAGCAAGCTCCATCTAAGTTGATTTTAATCCAGCCCTCAAGAGGAGGCTGCCAGTTCCCAGAACCATCCTTTAAATTTCTTTGGCTATCATCAAATACTCGAATGGATTTCCCAGCATGTGAAATAACATTAACATAAGCACTGACCTTATAACAGAAACTAACAGGGGAACACACTTCATTCCTGAAGACTAGATTGTTCCTAGCTTGCCAAATCATCCAGCAAGTTGTTCCAAACAGAAGACTCCAGCTTTGCACCATCCCCTTGCCCTCTTTGCACTTCAAGTTACAGCTAAGCCAATCTGAGAAACTACTACCAAAGAAGAAGCTCCTCTTGAACTCAGGATTTCATATCATCCAAACCTGCTTAGCCCAAGGACACTCCCTCATTACATGACTACAGTCTTCACAGGTATGAAAGCATCTAGGACAATGAGCCTCTCCACCCATGTGTCTTCTGCTCCTTTGGTCATTAGTCAAGAGGCTATTCCCTAGAAGAAGCCATAAGAAATGCTTTATCCTTTCTGATCCCTGCCACATCCAAGCACACTTCCACAGATTATTTTGATTAGGCATCTGAACTTCCTCATTTCTAATAAACTGATAGGCAGACCTGACTGAAAAAAGGCCAGTGCTAGAAGGCCTCCAGATGACTTTATCAATCCCAGCCTCCATCTTAGGGTCCTCAACATCAGCAATAACCTTGCAAACTTCTGCAGACAGGTATCTTTCAATCATATCCCAGTCCCAAGCACCATTTTGGGTCACACAATGCGCAACCTTCCAGGATTGAACATCAACAGGCACAGTAGCAGTAGCCTTGTCAATAAGTCTTCCAACTCCAGGGATCCAACAATCCCACCAGAACTTAACTAACCTCCCATCCCCCATGACTATGCTAGATCCTGCCAAAATGTGATCCCAAGAAGCACATAGACCCCTCCACATGTTACTATGACCCACTGATCTTGCTACTCTGGGGACCAGACCTTCTTCAACTTTATATTTATTTCTGAGAACTCCAGCCCACAGTGTCTCCTTCTTTGTTAGTAAACCAAAGCCCACCTTCATGACAAAAGCTTGATTAAAAGCTTTAATATTCCTCAAACCAGCACCCCCAGACAGCTTCCTAGTGCACATAGTATCCCACTTAACCAAATGCACACCTCTCTTATTTTCAGAAGAGCCCCAAATAAATCCACGAGACTGTTTTTCAATACTTTCACACACAGATTTGGGGATCCAAGCTGTTTGCATTGCATGATTAGGCATTGCAGCAATCACTGACTTGATCAACGTCAATCTGCCAGCTAGAGATAGGGATTTGGCATTCCAAGAGCTCATTCTACTCTTGACCCTATCCAAGACATGACTAAATGAAGCTTTAGTGACTCTAGAATGGTTTAAATAAACTCCCAGGTATTTCCCCAGATTAAGAGTGCTTCTTATGCCTAAGCAATCACTTATCTCCTTAGATCTGTTGAGGCTCACATTCTTGGAGAAGAATACCCTGGTCTTATCCAGACTGATATTCTGACCAGAGCTCAAAGCAAACACCCTGAGGACTTGGTTCACCACAAA
This sequence comes from Gastrolobium bilobum, assembly GCF_033153095.1. Taxonomy (NCBI): domain Eukaryota; kingdom Viridiplantae; phylum Streptophyta; class Magnoliopsida; order Fabales; family Fabaceae; genus Gastrolobium; species Gastrolobium bilobum. The sequence goes on from NW_026897616.1 coordinate 9,466, forward strand.
ATCCGGCTCCACAGAAGCCTCCAAGCACAGAAGAATATCATCAGCAAAGAACAAGTGAGAAATTAGAAGGCCATTTTTCCTGAGCTTGATAGGTTTCCAAGCCTTAACCTCATTAGCTACTTGGATCAAATGGGCCAGTCTTTCAATACATAGAACAAAGAGGTGGGGGGGATATTGGATCCCATTGCCTTATACCTCTGGAAGGTTTAAAGAATTTTGTAGGTTTTCCATTCCAAAGCACATTCAGCTCACTAGTGCCAACACACTTATCAATGACAGAAATCAAGCTGCTAGGCAGATTCAACTCAGTTAAAGTGTCATGGATAAACTCCCAACTTAGCCTATCATAGGCTTTTTTCCAGATCTACTTTAATAACCATCCACCCCTGATCACCCTTCTTCCTTTGCATGGAGTTAATGATCTCTTGAGCCACTAGGATGTTATCAGCACTATTCTTCCCTTTGATAAATGCACACTGATTCAGACTAACCAACTTAGGCATCAACTCCCTAAATCTGTCAGCAATGATCTTTGTAATTAGCTTGTAAGAAACATTACACAAGCTTATTGGTCGAAACTCCTTCATAGATTCAGGATTATCTTTTTTAGGAATCAAACAAGGGTGAGTCTGATTAATCTCCTGAATCTTCAAAGGATCAACAAAAGAGCTTCTAACAAATTCACAAACAGATTTTCCAATAACATGCCATTGAGATTGGTAAAATGCAGCATTCAACCCATCTGGTCCTGGTGCTTTAAATCTACCCATTTTAAAAACAGCTCTCTTAATCTCCAGATCATCAGGAATACTGGCTAGCTTAGCCAACTCACCAGCCTCCATCTTAGGGAAAACATCCTTGATGGGATACTCCTCAAAATCCCCCTCCTACACCAGAAACAACTTCTTAAAGTAATTTACAGCCGTATTCACTAGATCATTGGAATCTGCAGTCCACTCTCTCATCTCATTCCTTATGGCCATCACCTTGTTCCTTTTCCTTCTAGCAATGGTAGTTGAATGAAAGAACTTTGTGTTCTTATCCCCAAACTTCAACCAAGAAATTCTAGACCTCTGGAACCAAGACTACTCCTCTCTCAGCAAGATCAGCTCCAATTCCTTCCACAGATCACCCTGCAACCTTACTAGCTCCCTGTCATATCTTGAATCCAGCTCCATATCAATGCCCTAGATCCTAGCATATAGTCTATGCTTTTGCCTCAACTCCTCTCTAAACACAAGATGATCCCAGTTAGAAGCTTCAACCTCAAATTATTTCCTAGCATCAGATCAGGCTTCATTCTTCTCCCAACACTTTTTAACAATATCTCCAAAATTTGGGTTAGTCAACCAAGCAGCAAGGAATTTGAATTGCTTCACACCATTCAACTCACGGCTGCTTCTATAATTACTAACCAATATTGGCCTATGATCCGAATTGAAAAAAGGAAGATGCCCAAGAAACCTGTCAGGCCAAGCCAAATTCCATTCCTCATTGGCACAAGCCCTATCAAGTCTTTCTTTCAAATTTCCCCTCTTCCAAGTAAAACTAGGGCACTTGAACCCAATGTCCGAAAGACCACATTCATCAAGACAGTCCTGCATCTCAAGAATATTCCTCCAACATACCTCCATACCTCCCACTTTCTCACACTGCTTCAAAACCGAATTAAAATCCCCAAGAACAATCCAAGGGAGACTCACAGAGCCTGATAAACTTACCAAATTCTCCCATAAGATCTCTCTCTCACCTCTTCTCGGGCTACCATACACAAAAGTGACTAATTCCTCTCTATTATCCTCCAAATAAAGAACTCTAGAGTGAACAAATTGATGATGAGAGTGATTAACATCTCTCTCATCCCAAGCACCCAAATACCTCCAGAAAACCCCATAGTCTCCTGTTTATAGTATTTAGAAAAATCCAGCTTCCTGCAAACAGCTTCCCCCCTGTCACCATGTAATCTGGTTTCCAGCAGGGCCATCACTTTTATTTTAAACCTAAATTTAAGATCTCTAATAAGGGCAGGAAAAGATTTGTTCCCTACTCCTCTACAATTCCAAGCACAAATATTATTGTTCATCATCAAAACTATATAGAAAAAAAAACAGACCAGATACCAAAACAATCAATATGAATTCGAATGAGAATGCAAGACTACTAAGCTCTTGCAACTTTGCACTCTACTAACTGCCAATTGATCACTTAGTTCTAGGATCTCCTTATCACAACTACCTCCAATCTCCTTATGCATAGAATTGCCTAAAGCATTGCAATTAGAGTTTTCAACTTCCATACCTGATTGACCTTCTAGCCTGATAGTCCCTTCACCCCTACTAGAATCAGGAGGTTCAGCTTCTGAACAGGGGACACCACAGCCCATTGGAGACTCCTTACATGACTGACTGAACTTGCCTTCAGACCAGAAGCTATCATACTCCATCACCAAGTCACTCCACAGCTTCCCATTAAGTTGAGCATTCGGTTGAAGATCATTCAGGTTGGCCTTGCACGTATCACCTCCACCTCTGTTCACAGAAATGGTCTTAGTCTTAAGAACTGGCCCCTTGCCTTTTACACTGGGACTCTTTGGACCTGTCTTTTTATTACCAGGTAAGCTGGTCTTAATACCAGCTGCCTTCTTGACCTGAGAGGAGGCTGCTGCATTGAACTCCATTCCTCCACCAGTAGCCTGAGGCTTCTCCAAGGAGACCTCATTCTCTTTAAGCTCCTTCAACACAGAAGAAGTAGCTACTGTAATTTTACCCTGAGCACCCTCCTGACCCTTTAGGCCACTGCTGGCAGTAACTCTATAACCCATAGTACTCCTCTTGTTAGAGATGTCAACACCAAATTTTCTATTGGTGGAAGAATTATTCTTATGAAAATTCTGGTTTGTATTCTTCCTGCGCTGGACAATCATCCAGTCTCCAACTCCTGGTGCGCAAGATTTCTCCATAGGCTGGTCAGGACCCCTATCAGTTGTGGTTGAAGTAGCAAGCTTAACAAACTCAGGACACGCACTAGAATTATGCCCATACCTTCCACATTTCAAACAAATCAGGAACAAACCTTCATATTCTACCTTCATTCTACTCCCACCAAGGATATATTCCCCACGCAGAGGCATAAAGAGATCCACCTCAATGCAGACTCGTGCAAACCTTGCCCTGTCACCCGTAGAAATGGTTCTGTCCACCTTGATTACCTTCCCAATCACTGCTCCCAGTTGATTGAGGAATGGAAATTCACAGTATTCCTGAGGAACACCAGGTAATCTAACCCATGCAGCCACCTTATGAATGTTGGCTTTCTCCGGGTCAAATCTGGGCTCCCACTTCCGCATGGCCAAGTAGTGCCTTAAGATAATCCATGGCCCAGCAGTAATGGCCATGTTAAGATCCTCCAGACTACTGAATCGAACTGAAAAGAACTCATTACCTAGGTCAGCCACTGTGATGCTTCCTGCCTTGGCCCAGAGCAGATCAAGCTTCCTCTTCATGAAGCCCACCCCCACCTTCTTGCCCAGGAGCTTGACGATGAGAGCATTCTTCCATCTCTGGCACATCCTAGCTCTGGCCTCCCTGTTACTTCTTATCTCAACGGTACCATCTTCTCTGAAGATCGTCTGGAAACCCCATTCAGAAATCACCCCCAAACTAGGGTCTAATGGTTCCAGCTCCAGTTCAACATCTTCAGCCATCCAGGGAAGCGAATCGCCGGCAACCCCATGCTCCTCCCCTGTTACTTCCGCGAAGGACCTATGTTTCACCATGCCAGTAGAACCAGCTTGGTAGTCTTTCACAGCCTCTCTCAAACGAGTCTCCGTAGGGATCTCTTCCCCTCTCTTTGTTCTCTTCATGCTTTTCCTTTCCATAGACAGCGTATCATCAACCTTCTCACCCGCTAACTCCATTGAAGAGCTTGATCAGGAACGAACAGCAAAACCCTAACAGAGCGAAGAAAATCGCTCGCGTAGCTTGACGCGCCTAACCCATCTTGTGATCTATCTTCAAGGTATCGAGTATTTGATCTACGCTGGCATGGATTTTACTTTACAGATTTACATTATCGCGTTGCTTGCGCAGATTATGATGCCCGACCAAATTCTATATAAAAGAAGAATTAAAAAAGAATAAATTATTTTATCTATTATTTTTTCTGTTTTTTTTGTATCAAAATCTTAATTATCTTTATTATTTCTCTCTTTTATTTAGATTCTGATCTAATGATATTAAAGAGTGGTAGATAAAGATAAACAAAAAAAATGATAGGTAGAATAACTTATCCCATTAAAAAATATATAAATGGTATATTGCTCCAAACATGATTATGTTTTCTTCATTTTTCGAGTGTCTCCTCTTAAATTAATTTTTATTGCACCTCTTGATCTCAACTATGGATCGAATTTAAACATTTAAGTATTTAAGTTTTTGGTTTGATGATAATTTAGCATTAATTCAATCTATACATTTTATTCCTTTGGTCATCAAACTAGATGGATGTAGTTTAGTAAATATTAAGAGGGTTTATTCTTTATCTTTGTAAAATAGAGATTATTTCTTAAACATATACCAGGAGGTGGACTCATTTTATTTTATTTTTATTTTTTTCCTCATAATGTCTCACTCATTCACCCAAATTTAATTAATTTAAAGGAGAATTAATGAATTCACTAAAAGGCTAAATTAAGTGAAAAACATGATTTTCAGTTAAGTCCTAATTTGGGGTCAAAGTGCAAATATCCAAAAGTTTCAGGTAAAAGTGTACTTAAGAAAAAGTTGTCCATGACTTAGAATTAATCTTGTGTAATTCATCATACATGAATTTCATGTACTCAATGTATTAACCTTATATTTAAAAATGAAGTGTATGTACCAAATGGTCGTAGCTCAATTTGTAGAAGGGAGCTGAGTACGTGAAAAGGAAAGGGCCTCGGTTCGATACCCACATGCCACCTTTGGGAGGTGTTTAAATATCTTTATCCCTGACCCGCCCGGCACTCCGGATTGGTTTCATAACCGGCTCAAAGAGTCAAAGCTTATCGAGATACTGAGAGGAGCCAACTCGCCTCAAAAAGGTAATTAGGGTTAGGTTAACTTAAAAAAAAGTGAAAGGTGTGATTGAAAATTAAAGGTTGTGATGAAAAAGTGCAAATAAGCTTAGATGAGCTTGGTTGCACATGATTAGAGCTCTTATAACTTAAGAGGTAAGTCTTCCAAAGAAAAATATATGATTTTATCTCTCTTTCAATTTCCTACGGTTCCTCTTCTCTCCAAATCCAAGAGTATGTTTCTTTTCTCTCCTCCATGATCAAAGCTTAGGCCAAGGTGAAACGCCCGTCTTTCCTCTTGAATTTCTGCCTCCATCTCATACTAGCCTTTTTCATCAAAATTGAACATAGTTTACATTTTCGCCCATATCTTAGGTTACACACCATGTATTTGAACATTCTCTAATGTTTTGAAAAGCATAGAAGCAAACCTACAACTTTGATGAGAGGTCAAATCCTAATTCTATACTTAAAAGGACTAGAAACTGAGCTTAAAGTTTTTGCAGTGGTGTTGTCACAAAAATCGGCATAGTCTTGGTAATATAGCTATAACTTAAGATTCACACCATGTATTTTGATGTTCTTTGGCTTGATGAAAAGATGAGAAGTAGATCTATAACTTTAATGAGATGTTGAGACCTGATTCTAGCTCTAAATAATCTTAAATTGAATGTGAAAGTACTATAGTCGTACTGTCACAGAATCTGACCCAATTTTGGAGTTTTGATCATATCTGAAACTACAAACATCGGATTTGGTCTTTCTCATGTGTTTTGGAAAGGTAAGACTTTGAGCTAAAACTTTTGAGAGTAAGTTGAAATCAAATTCTGATATTAGAGTAGCTTAAATTAGATGTGAAGTTAGGACAATGGTGCTGTCATAGGATCTGGGCAGGTTTTAGTATTTTACTCATATTATAAGTTACAGATCATGAATATCTATATTCTTTATTGTTTCAAAAAGCTTAGAGTAAAAGATACAACTTTGTTGAAGACACCTAAAGCTGATTCAGATTTTAAAAGACGTTAAACAGAGGTCGAAGTTATTGTAATATTGCTGTTATGTGAACATACTTTTATTATTGTTCCGTTATAGTATCAAGTTATACCTTTTTGTTTGGTTATGCAGTCATAAAGGTATAAATTTTATTCAGTATCCATGAATCAATTTTGAGCAAATGAGTGCATTCTTGAGAAATTCAAGAAATTGGGATAAGTTGCCTAAGCCATGTTGTTGGATAATAAAGGCTATTTTTTTATAAAATTCACGAGTTATATGATTATTGATTGATTGTGTTTCCTTTAATTTGGTTGCTAAGTGTTGAAATTTTGGTGTTGCGTATTTTTTTGGAACAAAGAAACAACTTGAAATAGCTTGAGGAACGAGTCTACAAGAGGTACGTACACTCTTGGACCTTAGGATTAGTTCCACTTAGTGTTCCACCATGAACTTCTAGGATTAATTGCTTGAATGATTGATTGTTGTTAATTATATGACATAGTTGCATTTATATAGAATTTGTTGTGCATTGGTGTATGAACCAATGAACAAGCACTGGGGCTAGATTGTATGGTTAGTGTATGAACTAATATACAATTGAATGCTTAATCCTATGAATTGATTGTTTAGTTTCAGTGGCCAATTGAACATGTGTATGGACTTCCCTTGAGGTTTTATCCTAAGAGGAATGACTTTTGGAAGTTCCATACGGACATTCACTTTGAGGTACGGCTCATTAGAGTGATCCTAGTGTATGGGGTGCACAAGTTCAATCAATTCTATTTTGCCTCTATGTATATGTTGCTATTATGCCATGTATTCTAACCTTTCATACAAAAAATGAACTTAAGGGTGGAGGCATCTCCAAGAACCCTTAATTTATTGAGATTTTCATCTCACCCTGTTTGGGGCTATGTTATTTCAAGTTCTCAAAAAGGAGGTGCTAGCATATCAAGTGAAAAAGAGCATGCATGGCTCTCTTGAAAATATTTATGTAACATGATGGTTTTGACATGCTAGTATTTAGAAAGCTTGCAATATTTTGGTCGAAATGCATTGTATATGTTTAAAGTTCAAGCAATTACTCTTGGTTTTTAATACAAGTGATATGATGTATAGGTACATGATGTAAATTGTGTCATTGATGTATGCTTTGTATTTGAATATCAAGTTAAGTTGATAGCATGATAGATTATTGTGAATGTTTCCTTTTGAATAAGGAACTTTTGTAATATGTTAAGTGATAGATGAAACAATGTAAAAATAATACATTTTGTCAAGGAATGACTCAAAAGGAGTTTCACTTTGATAATTCAATATAAACTTTGGATTCAAGAATTAAATGGATGTGTCAATAATTATTGATATAGGGTGGCTTGATGCTTAAGTAATAGATCCAAGGATGGATTTTAAATGAGATGTTAATAATATATGTTTATTTCATGAAGATTGGTCCATTAGGTGGTAAAATGAGCATTAGAGGTGTCCCAGTTAGACCAAACCTAAGACCTTTATGAACGCCTTACATGAAGTTTTCTTTTTACTTAGCAATGAACATAATTTAGTAAAATAGGTATAACTTGAGCTAGAGTAGTTCAAATCGAATAAAAATTTAACTTGTGGAAACTAACTTAAAGATCTTTAATTTTGGAAAATCTTAGGATTTTTAGATTAGGGATTCATTTCTAGTTTCTTTGTGAAGAGTTTAAACAATTGGCTTGTGACGTGCATAACTTGAATTGTGTAAATCCAATTAAAACAAATAAAACATTTATTAGAAAGCTTAAAAAGTTTAGTTTAACATATACAAAATTCGAAAATTTTGGTGCATCATTGAATTCCCAAAAATTCTGTGAAGATGGATGACTCACCTGTAGATGCCATTTTAGAACAGTTGTCTTCCTAGTTACTTAACTCTGGCTATACTTAATCAAATAATTCGTATTATACCTTGTCGGAAAGCTTAAGATGTTTATTTTATCATGTTAAAATATTAAAGTTTTTTATAGAACCATATATTCCTAGTTTTGGAAATGGTCAAGGTTGTCCAGTGTCGGTTTAATAATAAAGTTTGTTTTCTTGATTGTTTTGCATGAAATGGACTTGTGAACTTTCTATGATATCATATGATGTTTTAATAGTTTTATCCATCAAGTTAAAATTATGGATGAGGAATAGGAAATAAGCATGTGTATATATGTAAAATTGGAAAAACAATCCCATGGTGTTTGGTCCCCTATGCCACAGCCTTGATAGGGTTATTAGGGGAGGATGTGTAAAATTTTATTAAATGTATTCGCAAGGTTTAATATGTTTGAATAAGTGGAAAAATTGATGAGTTAATGTGAATGATAAAGTGGAAAAATCCTAGCTCCTATGTCTCTAGGTTTCAGCCTTGATGAGTGAATTTAAGGTTATTGTGTAAATTTAATTGACATTATGGATATGTATAAGTTGCAAAAATTAAGTGAAGAAAATAATTGAAAAAGAGAGGAACCCTTTGAGATTCTCTTATGGATTTCGGTCTTATAGCGTAAATTGAGGATGATTAGATTATGTTTTATTTTGTTAAGGTATTGAGTTTTCAATACATGAAATTAATAAGATTATGAAGTGAAATGGTTTAAAAAGAAATTATGGAAAAATATCTTGATTTCCTAAGTGTAGGTCCACGGCCTTTTAAAGAAAATGGCATGAATTATGTGGAAAATGCTCCAGTGAACATTTGATTAAATTAAAGAACGCTAACGAGTATAAAATGGTCTAGACTTGTGTATTGGCATAGGATTGACAAAAATGTAAAGAAACGAAAATAAGCGATAGAATGTATGCCTTATGTAAAATCTAGGCATGATAGCATTTTATTGATTTGTATTTTGGATTCTTTCTCTAGGTGTGCCTAGGGACTGAAAATGGTCTGAATCCTGTTGAAGCGGTATAAGTAACTTGTGCCACAAGTAAGCGAATTTGAAAAGCTTCAAGAGGTAAGCTCTATGTTTAAGGAGTCTTTTCTTGCTTGAGTGCTCCACCATGGTTATTGAACTATGGTTGGATTGTATGACTGTTGTTATGATGCTTTGTATAGATGCATTCATATAGAGCTATTTGATAATATGATATGACTTGTTCTGATATGATTTCTGTAATGATGTATAGTACACTGATGTCTTCTTGGGGTTTCCCTGAGATTGACGATGTACACCTCTGACATGTTCTGGTTTCGCTTGGGGTCCTCCCTTGGGAACACATGCGTTGATTTCCGCTTGGGGTCCTCCCTTGGGAATGACGGCGCACGCCTCTGATATGATATGATATGAAATATGTTTTGTTCTGTTATGATATCCGTTATAAATGCATTTGTATACTCTGTATCTGATTTTCATGCAGGAGTGAGCCAGGGGTATGGAGAATTCTCTATAAACCTGGAGCTTATTGAGATTGTTATCTCACCCCTTTTTGGGGACATTATTTCAGGTTCCCAGACTCCCAGTGAGCCCTCATTAGGCAAGGACGCGACACGTGGCTGAGGTAGTTGGCGGATCAGATTTTGAGTGGCTGTAGGCTACTACCCTTTTTGGAGTGTATTAGTGTATTCGTATTTTCAGTTATTTTGGGGATCATGATGTGTGATCTCTCACCTTGTATATGGCCTGTATATGTCTTGTACATGTCTTTCAGTTTGATGCATGTACATTTATGTATTCAGACATGTTGATATGACTATGTAGTATTCAGTTATGTTATGTATTGGATTGCATGCTATTAGATTAGTGGCACGGAGCAAAGTTCTGCATGCACCCATAGATGAGTATCTGAGTATATTTGCATGACTGGTACTTCTAGATATATATATTGTTCAAACTGTCTATCAGGAACTCTTGAGAGTGGGATTGGAAAATCCCCAGTTGTCCGATTTACAGAGGTTACTCTGTCCGATTTTTGTTTTCGCCGAATAAGAATTAAACTAGAAAAAAGAAAAAGTTAACCCGTATTTTCGTAAGTTAAGTCTTTCGCTGTTTCTGTTTGTATCATATACATGTTAATTGAACCGACTCGAGACGGGGATGTTACAAGTTAAGTTGAGTATAATATCATGTTAAGGAAAAAGAAAAAGTTCACTTACACTTTTGGATTGTGTACAAGTGGCTAAGTCATAAGTGTAAGTGACGAAGTAAAGAGCTTTCTTAATGTTTTAGATGGGTTAAGTTGAGTATAATATCATTTTGGGGTAGGATATTGTAACAACCAATTAGTGTTACTACCAATGTTACTATCAATCAATTTCACTGTTAGATCGATTATGTTGATTCAATGGTTATATTTATTTCCATCTTTGTATGGTTATGATTTCCCATATTTAATGTGAAAGCATTAAATATGAGAAATCATAACCATACAAAGGTAAAAATAAATACAAAATATTAAATATGGAAAATCATAACCATACAAAGATAGAAATAAATATAACTGTTAGATCAACATGATCGATCTAACGGTGAAATCGATTGGTAGTAACATCACATGAGAGCAGTGTTTTAAAACCCCGCCCCGCCCCCGGGTTGACCCGGGTCAACCCTGACCCCTCCCCTCTGAGGGTTGGGGTCACAAGTTGGACCCTATATGCACATCGACCCCTCCGACCCCCAAAACCCGGCCGAGTTTCAGTGACTCCCACGTGAGAGGGGTCGAAGGGGGTCACTGCATGTTTCTTTTTTTTTTTTTTTTTTAAAATTCCATGAAACAACGTCGTTTTATTAAAAAAAATAAAAATAAAAATGCTTGCAAACTTAAATCTAATCATTCTCTTCTCTCCCAGCGACCTAGATGTCTTCAATCTTCTCCTCGCTGCCGTAAATCTTCTATAAAAGGAAAGAATTTTACCCATTCAAATGAAATCTTTACGGTCGTTGATGGAAAACAAAAACTCATTCTTACTTCCTTTAAATTTTCCTTTGTCAGTGACCTTCTCAAAAGAAGCAAAACCGGGTCAGCATAGTGACCCCATTAGAATACGACTTTTTTACTTTGGTATTTTGATACTTTAATTAGGTTGTATAATATTGACTTGTGGTTGTAATTGGTGAATTATGTTAAATATATTTTGAATCTTTGATAATTGGTGATTTATTTTTTAATATTTTCATATAAGATATATATTTATAATTTTTTAATATATAAAATTGGGTCAGCGTAGTGACCCCCTGACCCCCCGGTTGAACCCGTGATTCCGTGACCCCTGACCTCGATCGATGGTCGAGCCAGGTTTTTAAACACTGCATGAGAGGATCCATTTCCAATATATTATGATATGAAATAATTAAAATTAAAAAAAATAAATTCATATATAATTTTTTGACCCGGATTCCAATTGGAGCCGACTCCAGCACTGCCTAGTTCCTAGTAAAATCATGCATAATGAGCTTCGCTTAAACTTAGCAAGCATTCAAACAATCAACAGTGATTACTTTTGGGGCTCAAAAATGAATTTCAAAAGATGCATGATCAAAAGTAAGTATTCAAAAAATATGTGGAAATCTCTCATATTAAGTGGTTCATCCTTTTTAACAAGTAGGACAAAACATTTAGAGTCCATGCCTCAAATTGATAACAATTGACATAAATACGTTTGAATTTAAGGTCGCCGATGAAACTTGGAAAAATCCGGACGTCTACGTTGCATATATGCAGTCTTTCCCTCGTTAGCTTCCTCAGTGCCATAAAATATCAGTGTTGCATTTCCACCAATTTCCTATATATGAGATAAAAACATATTAAAGTATGTGAACATATGCACAATGGGAAGGGTGAAAATAATTACTAAGTAGGAACAGCATCCCATTAGGCTGGAGGAAGTATAGATTATTGCAAGGCATTGTTGGTACATTCAGAATATTAATCTTTCTTGTTTAGAATTTATATATTATGTAGCATATAATATTGATAGATGGAATCATGAATTGTGATATACCTGAAGTCCAGAATGCCCATCATCCACTGCATTAAGAGCTGACTTGAGAACCCGAATTGCAGTTGGGCTGTTCCTTAGTATCTCCCGACACCATTTTATTGTTTCTTTCTCTAAATTCTCTAGCTAGACCAAACCAAAACATTACATTAGCTGTAAGTAAGAGGTTGATGTTAGAGCATGTGCTCTGTGCTAGTAGCTAACTATTTTAGTAGCTTCCTATTTCTTAAGTGGACAAAGGATAAACCCCAATGCACAAGCCTCCCTAACTTGCGAGGATAAGGATAAGGGTTGATTGTATGCACAACTACCCTTGTCTTTTTGCAAAGAAGTTGTTTTCCATATTCACGTGACCTTCTGATCAAAAGGAACAACTTTACCGTTGCTCCAAAGCTTGCCCTCTTCCTATTTCTTAAGTGATTTGTCAAAAATCCATGACAATTTAATTATGTTTCAAATTCGTATGCAACATATAATTAGTGAAGAATGATATCAGATTATTTTCGACAAAAGGAGAAATTGTAATTACAGTGTAAAGAATTCCTCATATGGAAAAGAACTTACTGGTACAACAGTATTGACAAGGCCCATTTTCTCTGCTTCAATAGCAGTATAGAACCTTGTGAGAAACCACATTTCACGTGCTTTTTTGGGACCTACCTGTTTAAAGAAGTTAAAATTTGTATCTTTTGGATTGAAAATATCAAAATGATAAAGCTAAAACAAATACACCACCTAGAATAGCATAGTGGTGGGGTGAGTTATCAGCAAGATATATAGTATTTAATCCTTACCAAACGGGACATGATAGAACTTCCATAACCAGCATCAAAGCTTCCTACCTTCCATATAGGTACAAGGAAATAAGACATTACAAATTCATGATGATGTATTATTACAAGAGGTTATAGTGAGAAAATCTTCTGATCTATATGTTTGATTAATATGTGTCTTAAATGAAAAAGAAAAGGATTCAAACACCTTAGGACCAGTTTGGCCAAAGATGGCATTATCTGCTGCAATGGTTAGATCACAGACCATATGTAAAATATGCCCTCCTCCAATTGCATAACCTGCTACCTGTTTTAACGTTAGGAAAATAGTCTGCACATAACAAGAATAACAAAGAACCCACAAAAAAAAAATAAAGACATGATATCATTATTCATTAACTGGAATTTTGAGGCCTAGAATTGCAGACATTGACATAAGCCCACCAGTTATATTCAAGAATAAAGGTGCAAAGAGGTACGGAGAGTACCATTGCAATTACTGGTTTAGGAAGGCGGCGGATCTGCACCTGCAATAGGAGAAAATAAATGAAGAAAAAGTAGAGTAAGAAAGGTACAAATGATTTTTCCCATAACACACTAAATAAAGCATTGACAATTGTCTCATTACTATTCATGGGAACAACACAATCACTGGAAAACTTGAAGATTCACGCTCCATTGAGATTGTTAATTACCAAGAGACAAGAGGTATTCATTGTAATCCTTGTGTCAATTACACGAAGGAGACTTCTTTTATATATTAAACTAAATAACAAATACACACACATATACACAATGTGGGACTTCTATACTATGTACAGCAACACTCCCCCTCAAGCTGGAGCATATAGATCGTATGCACCAAGCTTGTTATATATCTGGTCTATCCTAGGTCCTTTCAAAGACTTAGTAAATACATCAGCTAATTGATCATTTGAGTTGACAAAACGAGTGACTATATCTCCTGAGAGAACTTTTTCCCTAAGGAAATGACAATCTATCTCAATGTGCTTAGTCCTTTCATGAAACACTAGATTTGAAGCAATATGCAAAGCAGCTTAATTATTACAAATGAGAGATATTGGGCCAGTGTCTCCAAACTTGAGTTCCTTCAGTAGCTGTTTTAACCAAATGAGTTCACAGGTAGCTGTGGCCGTGGAGCGATATTCTGCTTCAGCACTTGATCTAGCAACTACACTTTGCTTCTTACTTCTCCAGGAAATCAAGTTATCTCCAACGAATACACAATACCCAGAAGTGGATCTTCTATCAATAGGAGAACCTGCCCAATCAGCATCTGAGTATCCTACAACTCTGGTATGACCTTTGTTTTCATAGAGAAGACCTTTGCCAGGAGCAGTCTTGATGTACTTGAGGATATGGATTACTGCATTCCAGTGATCTTCACAGGGAGAATTCAAGAACTGACTTACTAAACTGACTGCAAAGGAAATGTTTGGTCGAGTAACTGTGAGATAGTTTAGTTTCCCAACCAATCTTCTATACCTTTCTGGATCAGAAAATAGCTCCCCCTGATTTGGTAAAAGCTTGACATTTGGATCCATAGGAGTATCGACGGGCTTAGCATTCAACAATGCTGTTTCCTCAAGAATATCCATAGCATATTTTCTCTGTGATAGTACAATGCCATCTTTGGATTGGACCACTTCTATCCCTAAGAAATATCGGAGTCTTCCAAGGTCCTTTGTTTGAAAATGATGGCACAAATGTTGTTTTATCTGAGTTATGCCATGAGTATCATTACCTGTAATGACGATATCATCAACATATACTACCAAATAAATAGAACCTGAATCAGAGTGTCTGTAAAAGACTGAGTGATCAGCCTCACTTCGAGTCATGCCAAACTGCTGTACAACAGTGCTAAACCTTTCAAACCAAGCCCGGGGAGACTGTTTGAGACCATACAAGGATTTTCGGAGACGACAAACTAGGTTAGACTCCCCCTGAGCAACAAACCCAGGAGGTTGCTCCATATAAACCTCTTCCCGCAGATCACCATGGAGGAAAGCATTCTTTATGTCCAGCTGATACATAGGCCAGTGATGAATGACTGCCATAGTAATAAAGAGGCGAACATAAGTCATTTTCGCCACGGGAGAAAATATGTCACCATAGTCAAGACCAAATATCTGAGTATAACCTTTAGCCACCAAGCGGGCTTTAAGACGGTCCACCTGACCATCCGGACCAACTTTAACCGTGTATATCCATCGACAACCAACAACAGACTTCCCAGAGGGAAGGGGAACCAGATCCCAGGTACCACTGCTCTGAAGTGCACTCATCTCATCAATCATGGCCTGTCGCCAACCAGAATGTGATAACGCCTCACCTGTAGTCTTAGGAACAGATACAGAAGAAAGAGAAGAGAGGCAAGCAAAATGGGATGGTGAAAGACGATGATAACTCAAATTTATTAAATACCTGGGAGGGGGACGAGAATCACGAGTACCTTTCCGGAGTGCAATGGGCACATCAATGTCAGACGGAAGGATCAGAGTTGCCGAAGGAGATGATGACGGAAGTGAGTCTACAGGAGCCTCAGGAACAATAGGGGCAGACTCGGGGGGGGGGGGGGGCAGGATCCTGGGGAACAGGGGGACGTTGCCGACGATGATAGACCTGGAGGGGGGGAACAGGGACGGGGACATCTAAAGAAGGAGATGGTGAAGGTATATAGTGAACTGAAACAGGTGGTAAAGGTAGCTGAGTAGCAACAGAATCACTGGGATGGGAGGAGGAGTCAAAGAATGGAATAGACTCAAAGAATGTAACATCTGCCGAGACAAAGTAACGACGAAGACTGGGAGAGTAACAACGATAACCCTTTTGTGAGCGAGGGTAACCCAGGAAAATACATTTATGTGACTTAGCAGATAACTTGTCAAGACCAGGACTGAGATTGTGGACAAAACAAGTAGAACCAAAGATGTGAGGAGTGAGTGGGTACAAAGGTTGATGGGGAAACAACACAGAATATGGTACCTGGTTATTAAGTACGGAGGAAGGCATGCGATTAATGAGATAACAAGCTGTGAGGACAGCATCGCCCCAATACTGGAAGGGGATATGACCATGTAACAAAAGTGTCCGAGTGGTCTCAATTAGGTGACGGTTCTTGCGTTCAGCAATCCCATTTTGTTGAGGGGTGTGTGAACAAGATGTCTGGTGAAGGATGCCGTGAGATGCAAAGAAGGTTTGAAACTGATGAGACAAATATTCACGAGCATTATCACTATGAAAAATGCGAATCGAAACACCAAATTGAGTAAGGATTTCATTAAAGAACTTGTTGAAAATAGAAAACAATTCAGACCGATTTTTCATTAAAAATAACCAAGTACATCGAGAATAATCATCAATGAAAGTTACAAAATATCTGTACCCCATAGTGGAAAGGGTACGACTAGGACCCCAAATATCTGAGTGAACTAAAGCAAAAGGAGACGAAGACCGACGACTGACACAATCGGGAAACGAACTACGGGTGTGTTTCCCTAACTGACACGACTCACAAGACAAACTAGATAAATTTGAGAAACGTGGGACCATCTTCTGGAGCTTAGCAAGACTTGGATGGCCCAACTGAGCGTGGATAGTAAGCGGAGAATCCACAACAGAGCACACTGGAACAGAAGTTGAAAGCTGATAAAGGCCATTGGACTCAGATCCGACGCCAAGTGTCCTCCTCGAGCTCCGATCCTGCAAAATGACAGACTCTTTAGTGAAAGAAATAATACAGTCAAGGGATTGAGTCAAGCGGCTAATGGAAATAAGATTGAAAGGAGAATGAGGAACATAAAGCACATTCTCAATAGAAATAGAAGGAAAAAGAAGAACAGTGCCAATCCCTTGGGACTGAACCAGTGACCCATTAGTCATAGTGATATTGGGCAGGGGACCAGACGTACAGAGAGAGGTAAATAAAGACTTATTACCAGAAATATGGTCAGATGCACCAGAATCGAGAATCCATGGACCAAGAGAGGGCGAGTGAGAAACATCAGCAAAGGAATTACCCGTGTGTGCACCAGAGGCAGTGGTACCAGGTGGCTATGATCCAGCAATCAAAGCAGAGTCCGAGGCAGGAACAATAGTCTGAGCAAAATGAGCGGAGCGAGGAGGGCGACCGCGAAGATCCCAGCAACGATCAATAGTATGGCCCGGCTTGTTGCAATGAGTGCAGAGAAAGCGTCTCGTAGAGGGTTTGCGTCCACGTGCAAAACCCTTGGAGACAAGGGCAGATGGGTCAATTGAAGAGGGAGCAGATACTGCAGGCTCCATAACAGTCTTAGGTGGAATGCAAAGCAACGTAGACCAAACAGAGTCCAGCGATGGAACAGTAGTAGAACCCAAGATCTGATCCCGGTTGACAAAGTATTCCGAGGGCAAATCATAAAGAGCCATGAGCATGAAGAACATGTTGCGTTGCTCAAGTTCTTTAGCAGGATCTGCAGCAGGCGGCAACAGTTCATTGAAATCATGAAGAAGGCCCTGAACTTTTCCCAAGTAAGCAGACATAGAGACATCAAGTTAGTGAGCAGCAATAGTAGTGATCAAATTTTGACAAACGCCATAGAGTCGCTGAGTGTCATTAGTATAAAGTAACTTGGCCTGACGCCAAACAGACTCACAAGTGATGTGAGCACGAAAAATCTACTTCAAGGACGAGTGGCTGGTAGACTTGATGGTGCTACATAACTGAGCATCAACCTTTTTCCAATGAGGGCGTACATCTACCGAGATGGACTCAGCCTTAGTAATGAGATGGTCAGTGTAGTCCTGTCCATCAAGCCAAAGTTGGAGATCAGAAGCCCAAGAATCATAATTGGAGCCATCCAACTTGTCGACATGTAGCGGAACATTAACATAATTAGAAAAAACAGGCGGGTCAGCCTTTTGAGAACCCTTGGATGCATCGTGGGGTGACAAATCAGCCATTGGTCACCTGAAACCAAAAAGAACAGCAACAAAAAAGCAAAGAGACACCTGTGAACAGTAACCAACAAGGGAAAGGACACTGTAGGAAACCGGAACGATGTCAAAACCACAAATCGAGGACAGATCCAGGGACGCAAGGTCACGGCGAGATGGACGGTGGTGGTAGGACCGGAAGAAACAACCTCACGCGCCTCCACGCGCGGCTGCAAAATAACTGGACGCAGCCCCTTTGTGACGCGCGTGAGAGCGCGTGGAGAAGAAGCTTCAAACGGATCCAAGACAGACAAGACCGCCGTGCCTGGACGATCAGAACCGTGTATGGTTCGCCGGAAAAATTGCCGGAAATTTCGTCTGAGACGGCGGTCAACGGAGGCAGTGATCAGAGAGGTTCTTTGACGATGTAAGGACGCCGGAAACTGACAGATATGATTGTTTTCGGAAAAAAAAAATTTTACTTAGCGGACAGTGGTCCACCGGAAAAAAATAAAAAAACGCGGATTAGGATTCCTCTTGTTAGGCTCTAGATACCATGTTAATTACCAAGAGACAAGAGGTATTCATTGTAATCCTTGTGTCAATTACACGAAGGAGACTTCTTTTATATATTAAATTAAATAACAAATACACACACATATACACAATGTGGGACTTCTATACTATGTACAGCAACAGAGATCAATGCCTCATAAACCACAAGGGCTTAATTCAAGCAATGGGGATCACTTCCATTCACCCATTTAGAACAATCTGGAATCAAATTAATATACCTGCAAGTCTAACACATTAAGGCGACCAATATTTTCATAATCAGAATAACCATCTTCGGTCCTCAAAGCCTGATCACCACCACTACAAAATGCCTCGGTTCCCTACAACATCAATATGTCATCAAACATCAATTCCACATTGGTTTGCACAAAAAATGTGAACATTACATTCATGTCCTCACGGGGTTCAGTTGTGTCAAAAGTGACAAGAACACGGTCAAATGTATGTTTATAGCTGTACAGGAAGCTTCATGATTAAGAAACAAACAATAGTTTCCATTAATTTGGTGACAATATGCTAAGCCTATAAGGGGTTCAGTTGCAGCCAAGAACCAATGAACAAAGTATAAATACTGTAGACACGCTCCAAAATCACTTGAAACAAGCAATGCAGTAATCAGCAAAAGGGAGAGATGGGAGAATTCCCGAAAATCTAAGCTAAAATCAAGATATTGTATTACAATAGGTGAATTAAGTCATGTGAAACTTTTGCGGCTATATCTCAATTCATATATATTCACAAATCCCCAACTATTTAATAGCTATAAAGAGAGATAGACACCAAAACTTAGTAGTGAATGGTAAGTAGGTTGTATGATAGTAATTTGATTAATCACTTGTCATCAATCCATTTCTTCTAAGGCCTCAACATGTCCTTTTAAAGATTTTTAAAAAACAATAATAATAAGGGTGTAAAGAACCAATTGAACCCAAAATATTAAACTATTAAGTGAAGGTCTCTTTAATAGTTTTATATATATTTCTAACACGCTAGATAAAATTATGTTTATATGCTAAAAAATTCCATAAGAGAAAGTGAGGGCAGTGAGGATCGAACTTGTGACACCGAGACTCTGATACCATACAATGATTCAATTAAATTAAGCTTAAGTTTTTGGGTTAAATTGATTCTTTACAAAGGGTTTGGTATTTCTCTTATCACACGTGGCATAAGATAAAATTATCCCTTGTAAGTTGTAACACAAAATAACATCCCTTTGGAATTTCTCGAGATAACTTTATCTGGTGTGATACAATTTTTCCTAATAATAATAACAATAATAATAAAAAAAAAAGGGGCACTAGTAGGTACCTTCCCAGTGAGAATGATGACCCCAACAGAGCTATCATCCCTAGCATCATTGAAAGCACGAATAAGCTCCTTAACAGTATGGGGACGGAAGGCATTCCTTCTCTCTGGTCTATTAATAGTAATCTGCAGCACTTGCCACCACAACCAACAATAAAATTGTCTTCAAAAAACATGAAAAGCAAAACAAACTTGAAGAAGCAAAAGAGAATCAGAAACTGAACCAACCTTGGCTATTCCTTCTCCAACAGCCTTTTCATAAACAATATCAGTGAAGTCCTTGCCAGACTCATCAGAAGCTGTCCTCCAAACGACGTCGTGAGAGAGAACATCACCATGAACCCGTTGGTAGCTATCATTCCTGGAACCAGAACCAGAACCAGAACTACAAGTGTTGAACAACACAAGTTCACCTGCTACACTGCAAGTATGAGGAGAAGGTACGAGGTGGTTGGTTAGAGAAGCAACCCTTCTGATCACAGTGTTAAGGTCCTTGTTCTCTGCCATTACAGCTCCGAGCTCTAACGCTTCTTCACCAATGGCATGACGCTTTTAGTTTTATTCATTGACATCGAAGAGAGGTTGCACTTGTTGACGTGGCGACTTTGGATAAGATAAGGTTGTAACACACAACAGTTATAATTGAGTTTTAAAATAAATAAATAAAAATAACAACAGTGTGTCTTAGTTAAAATCAAGAGAAACGGTGCGTTTGATGTCTTTTCATTGTTCTTTTTACTATTTTTTATTGTCAAGCCATGCCTTGCATTCTGTAACACGAGAAAGGAAAATTTTCTACATGTTATTCGATTCGATTTTTGTGTTGATATAAATCTCACACAAGATGACACTTTGTCTATTTATGACATGAAAATTCTTATGAGAATTATAAAACTCTTTTTTTATATTCGGTCTATGCTTCAGTGTTGTTAGATGTTTATATTTGGTTTAATCTTTCCAATATATTTTCAAATGGTTTTATAAAAGTTATGTTATAGAAAAAGTGATTGTATAATGTTATAGAGATTCGTTTTACGTGCCGTAATTTTCTTTTTTTTTTCTTTTTTTATCAAAAAGTGTGGGCCCACAAAATGTTGTGCGTGTGTAACACACCGTTCTAGAACTGGATTGTTATCATTACATACGGCATTATGCACAGTTACAATCACAAGATTGAATTAAAACACGGATAACCTTTTTTTCTTTTTATTTATAAAAACTTTTGTTCAAAATCCATTTTCGTAATTAAATCAATCCCTATATTGTGATTATAACTCAACTATATGTGGAATTATCATTGTAGGTCCCACTTTAATTGCTTTTAGAAACTAAATGCATCCATTCTTTATTTATTTAAGAAATTCCTATTCTAATTTTATGGCCTCCAATTTCTAATATGTTATAGGATTTTTCATTAGCTACACGAGGTTTCAAATCGCGTTCAAATCGGAGCACCGTAGCTCAAGTTACGCATTTTCTAAGAAAAATGTGCAAAATTATTAGGACCCCCACGCCCATAGCATGGGCAAACAGAAAGGTTGATGCTTAGAGCGTGAATCTCATGCTCAGAGCGTGGATGTTCTGCAGCAAACACCCAAAACAAGACAATTTGACCTCTTATGGTATTCTACTCATAACTTGAGTTTTACTCATCCAATTTACACAATCTTGGTCTCTATGGAAAGCTAAGAAAAAGATCTACAACTTCCATGCGGACACAATGATCCAAATCTATCATATTGGATACGAAAATTGGACAACAAGATGATATATCTCTACTTTTACTTGAATTTTCAACCTAGAGGTCTTCTTTCACCTAATTGACAATCATATCATTCTTTCAATGCATGAATTCTAGTCTTTCAAAGTACTCATATACTAGGAGAAGCATGCATACCATTTCATCATACATACATCTTCATTAATTACAACAAGTCTTAATTATAATTCATGGGACTTAGCTACAAAATAACTATGCTCAATCCCTTGGCTCTCAACAACAAAAGAGGTACCAAAAGAGATGAGCATAGGCTAAGTCCATCCAATAAAGCATAATATACATATGACAATTGACTTTCAAATAGAAGTCCTATACATGGTATCTCTACATGTAAGGAATCTCAAAATATCATATGCTAGGTACCATCTACTCACGCTTCTTGCCTCTGTCAACCTCACCTCTAACCGTACCTGAAATGATGCCCCACAACACGGGGTGAGATAAAACTCAATAAACCCAGGGTTCTTAGAGAGCTCCTCCAACCCCAGAGTTCACTTCCTGCATGAAGGGTTAGTATCCACATGGCATGTAATGCATCATATATCCAGAGGCAATAACAGTAATAATTTAATTACAGCATACTCATGCATTCAAATGGCCACAGAATTAAACAATCAAATCATCACACACGCTTCAGTTGCATCTTAGTCCTTTCCACTAAGCATACAACCTAGCCCCTAGTTCTTGTCCATTGACCTTTCTCCAATGACACAACAATACTATATGAGTGCAAACATACCATAATACTAACATTACCACTCAATCATCCATTCATAAACCATCACTTCCACGAAAGCAATGGTGGAACAACAAGAGGGATTAACCTCTAAGATCCAAAGGTTTACCTCTTCATGCTTTCCCTCCTTTTGCAAGCTTTCTTGTAGCTCACCTATCCAACAATCCTTCTTGGGATCTCAACTTGGTAATTCCTTCCAATCACCAACACACCCAATCCAAATGAGCTACTCAAGCTCTATGGCTTCCACTAATGGTTGGTCACTCAATGTGGTTCCTCTTGCTTCAATCCTATAAACACAAAGGACACCATCAACACAACCAATCCAAGCCATAGCTCAACCATGCAAGAAACTCGATATTTCAAGCATGAATTTTCCAAGATTTTGAACATAGCTTAAATAACAATCTAAACTTATTTCTACCGTTTATTTAACTTTCCTAGCATTTTTCACAACATACACTAAGTCTCAATCTTCCTAGAACATAGCCAATCTACTCACATTATCATAAAACCCTAAAACACTATTCATCAAAACCTAAATCATGCAAAACTCAAGGAATTTGTGTGAAAGAGAGTGGAAAACTCACCACCATGGATCACACAGCAAGGCAAGGTTGCTCCTCAAGCTTCCATGGAGGTAGAAGCCAACAAATCTCTCCACTTTCCAAATGGGTCGAAACTTTGGAGAGAGAAATCCCACAACACACCACTCCCCACTAAGAACCAAGCTAGGATTAAGGATGAGGGGAAGAATCTAAGTGGTTTAGGCTTTTGAATCAAGATAAAAGGTTAAGAATGAAGAGAGCTAGGGTTTCCCTCTCCTTTCTTTCTTCTCCCTCTCCTCCTCTCCTCCTCTCCTTCTTTCTTTCTTTCTTCTCTTTTCTTTTCTTGTTGTCGACGGGAATTGGAGAGATTTGGGGTTCTTTTATGGCATAGTCACTTAACTTTGGTTAAGTGGAATAAAGTGGGTATTGGTTCATCTATCTATTCAACTCCATTAATCACCAAACTTTACCCAAGTGTCTGGAATATTTTTCTAGGAATATTTCCACTTCCATTTTTATATTTTGGCTACTTTTGCCCACACTCATTTATACCCCTTAATTTTCACTGAGTACACTTTTTACCTCAAAAGTGACCCTAATTAATTTAATTAGGCCTTTTACTTATTTTTAACTCACTAATACATGCCAATTTACTTAATAACATGTAATTTACTGTTTAATTAGGTTAGGAATATTATATTCACCCCACCTTTTAGCGATTTTGCCCGCAAAATCAGGAACTTACCTATCCCCGTTACCAACTGGACAGGTCAGGCCTTTTGCCTTCCCACTGCATCTCGACCATCAAAATGGTTTTTACCACTATACTTATACACACCTTGCCACTAGGTGCAAACCTTTGAGCTTATAAGTAATACTTGATTCCCTCAAGCCTATTTATTTTAACCCTATCAAGGTCTCTATCCTCCTGTCTGGTACGAAACCATAAACTACCATGGTCTTACCTCATCAACCTTTTACCTCTTATCTTGCTTGTCTATCAACTCCAAGTTCTTTTCCTTTCAATTTTCTCATGTTTTATCATTACAAGGGTGTTAAAAGTAAACCTCACAAAATTTTCCATTTCGTGAACTAGTCCTTTCACTACGACTGTGAACCCTTTCTAAGTTCTCAATCTAATATTAGTCATTTTTCTAATATTACCATCTACTTGTACTTTAGTAGCTCAGTCTTCTTACTGATAGTAAACTTTCCTATTTATTTGTACATCAGTTTTCTCACTGATAATACCATGCCACTGAAACATCAGTGCTTCAGTCCTTCCACTGATAATACTAACTACACTCATAATGGACCATCAGCCCTTTCACCGATGACCCTATCAGTCTTTTCACTGATAGTACAATCCTTACATAAACTTTTACTTAGATATTAGTCCTTCCACTAATATCACGCACCAATCCTTTCACTGGCACGCACATCAGTCATTCCACTGATGATTTTATCAGTCCTTTCACTGATGATTTTATCGTTCAATTGTACATTAGTCCTTTCACTAACCATACCATCTTTCCTCTCACTTCATGAGTTACTCTTAGGGAAACATTTCTTTTAAAACAAATTTTTATCTGGGTGCTTCCAAGAGTCACTACTCTTAGGAATTATTCCATTAAGAAAGCCCCGTATCCACTTATTCTCCTATTTAGAGAATTTCTTCGCTAATAATTCACATCAGACTACTTTTCTTTGTTATACCTTCACCTCCATCTTAAATGCAATTTCATATAACATAAACTCACAAGAACAATCATTTTCACACCCTGATGCAATAGTCTTTTATTCTTTGTCTCAATACATTAACATACAATCAGGCATAACTATGCATGTTATCAGACTACTTTTCTTTGTTATACCTTCACCTCCTAATGGTTTTTAGCCGTAAGCTAAACCTAGAGGTTTACAGTTTGGTCTATAATTCTAGCTTTTCATTTCATTAATTCTTTTGTTAACTTTAACTTTTGTGGTTATAGAGCCTACGCTCCACTTGATCAGACTAATGTCAAATCTGTCAATTCAACACAATGTTCACTCTCACAGACATTGCATGCATCATCAAGAATACATCACTCACATGCATGCATTACACTTTATGCAACAACATGTCTATCATCATTACACTGGGTGGACAATTTACAAGAAAGAAATTTTCAAATCATACCTTCAATTTGCCTGAGAGTTTCCTCCCTATCATGTGGCTCTAAGGTATAATCTTGACCTCAAACTCGAGATCCAACAATTGCGTGTACATTTGAAATCCGATCAGTCCTAGTAGGACATACATTAGCAAAGTGACCCAGTTGGCCACATTTGAAGCACGACTTTGTTTCGTACCAACATGTGCCTCTATGTGTCTTCCCGCATGTGTCACATTTAGACAGGGGGAATTCACTCACAACTGTCTCTCCTTGGTTGCCTTTTCTCTTAAATTTATCATCAGATTGCTTCGCTTGCAATTTCTTCTTTCCATTCTTGTCATCTATTTTCTTATTCTTTTCTAAAGTAGAGTCAGTTGCTCCACTAGCACCTGACGCTTGTGTCCCAGAAGACTTCTTGCTCTTTGCCACATTATAAACTTCTTCTACTTTCCGGCATTGGTTCACAAACTTGCTAAACTCTCGGATATCACAATTAGACATCTTCTGAGACATTTTCTCATTCAGACCCCATTGAAATTTAAAGGTCATCTCGGCCGGAGTAGGTAAGGCTCTCCCATAGTTGGCGTACTTCACCAATTCGTTGAATTTAGCAAAATATTGGTCAATTGACATCGACCTTTCCTTTAGATCATTGTACTCGTTCTGCTTCTGCTCCCTAGCCTCCCTAGGGAAGTAGTTGTCCAAGAATAACGTCTCGAACAATCGCCAGGTGATTTGCCGGCCTTCAGCTTCTAAGGGCTGCACTGTATTGGTCCACCAATCCTTAACTTCCTCTTCCAGCATATACACGGAGTAGACCAACTTCATTGCATCAGGGCATCTCATCACCCTGAAGATCTTCTCCATTGCCTAGAGCCATTTTGCTGCCGCCATTGGTTCATAGCCTCCCTTAAAGGAAGGTGGTTTGTGTTTTCGAAAGGCCGTCAGTCTCCTTCTTCAGCTTCATGTTCATCAAAATGCTCAACACGTGGTTGACGAACCTCAACATGTTGACTATGACTATCAGAATGGTAACTACCCTCACCCTCATTGTTACCCACTACACCTCTTCTTGTAAAAGAGGTGGAGAAGGCGTGGCAGTGTGGAGGAGGAGTGGGTTGCCGGTATGCAGGTCTGGCACCCCTCAACGTCCTCAACTCGTTCATCATCACGGCTATGGCATTCCGTGAGTCTTCATTTGTCTTCAACAAATTTTCATTGGCTTGCCGGCTAGCAGCTAACTCCCTTTGAACGGCTGCAAGAGTTTCAGCCCACGGGATCCGGTTGCCGCCCGTTGCCACACAGCCACTTCGGAGCCTCTCAAGAGCAGAGACTTTTCAGTGTGCTTTGGCCTCACTCGCACACTTCCCGGGAAAACTTCCCAGGAGGTCACCCATCCCAGAATTGCTCCAAGTCAAGCACGCTTAATTGTGGAGTTCTTCCGATCCGGGCTACAGAAAAGTAGATGCATCTTGTTCCCATACCAGCACAGTCGCTGGAATCCCTCTCTTTCGAGTGTTGATTCGATTCATTCATGAACCCCCAAGCTGCAAGATT